>NW_003805221.1:96175-115749 GCF_000255335.2 Galendromus occidentalis | reverse complement strand
GTATAATATATGATCGTCTCTTCACTGGATTCGCTCGCGTTCCGCAGGAACGTCAAAGAGATCCTCAAGAAGGATCTCGCCACACTACGATCCGACGGAGCAGTCTTCTCTCTGACTGCCGACGAGTGGTCCTGGCAACGGAAACGCTTCGTAGGTTCGTAGACTCACTGCATGCGTTTTGCTCCCTGATCCATGAATGATGCGAGCTCGACCGTCACACACTTGCGTCGAGACTGACCTTCAATCCTCTCTTTAGGCGTAACGCTTCACGCTAGCAAGATCCTCCCGTCTTTCAAGTCAGATTCCGTTGAAATACTCTCGAGGCTGCAGGATCGGGCGTCTGCGGATAATTTAGACAAAATCATCATAGACGCCATATCCGATATCGGCTTATCTCTCGATGATATTGCGAGCATCACAACGGATGCTGCGAGCGTCATGAGGAAGCTCGGCAACTCCCTCACGAGGGCTGCGTTCCCACGACCATTCTACCATCAGACTTGCTTCGCTCACGCCTTACATTTGGCGGTTATCGACACCATGGCATGTGAGATCCCCTTCAATGAGGATGCTCCAGTTCACAATGACATCGTGGAAGATGATAATGAACAGGGTCCGTGGCGAATCGTCAGCATGTTGGAAGCAGACCCGAGAATCGACTCATCAGGTCAGTATATGGGCGAACCATGGATCAATATGATTCCCAGAGACACGGCTCACATAATGAAAATCAAAGCTACCATTTTTTAACGGTCCCCTTTTTTCCCAGTAAATGGAGAGGATCGTTAGAAGAAGAGATGCTCGAGGAGCAAGAAGCTGGACCGCCTATATACAGGGGTACGGCGGGTGAATTGACCAACAAAGTACGGGACGCGTGTCGACTTTTCCATAAGAGTCCCGTATTGAATGATGAGCTGCAAGCTTTCGCTTCGGTTTTGAACTGCCGCCTCAAAATAGTACTGGATGTATCGACACGGTGGAACAGTACGCTCAGGATGTTTCACAATTTCCTCGGCCTCGAAGAACCGCTCTCTCGCTTTTACGAGTATCGGAGAATGCTCTTCCCACTCTCGCCCGGCGAAATGGTCGCCGCCAAAGAAATGGTGCATGCTTTGAGCATAGTAGAGGAGTGCTCGAAGAGATTGTCTCTCAGCAGTACCAGCCTAGTAGCCGCAGACTTAGCTCTTCAGGTGAGAGGATTTTCTGAATAGATGAGAAGGTCGTCTGAATGTGTATACGTCGAGCGATCGGGATAGCACGGGATCTTACGATGAGAGGCTTATTCTTCAGAGTATGCTGCGAAAACTAGGAGAGCTTCGAGGTAAGCTTCCGGAGGTTCTGCGACGCAAACTCTGCGTGAGGATTCTCCAGAGGAGAACAGTCGCATCACGATTGCACCGATTCGTCCAAGGAAGGACACAAACCACCGAATTGGATGTGTGGCTGGAGCAAGTTAGGAGGGAAATCGTGGCCGAGGGGAACACAAACCTAGCGCGATCTTTCGCACCTCACGGTGGGTTGAAATCAGAGTTCAAATTTTCAAAGCTCATGCCCTCAACTCGAGCAAACCTCTAGAACGAGTAATCATGGAATATATTATCAACAGGAGACATCACATCGGAAGTCGCGCGCATATACGAATGGTACCACCGAGAAGTTGTCTCCATCAACGAGGAGGTAGCCGAACCTCTTGATGAGTACGAGAGATTTTTGCACCATCAACAGATGACGCAAAATCCTCAAGGATTGACCCCGGAGAGCATGGTCAAGATGCACGAGGAGAAGTTCGACGTGCTCCCGTGTTATCTGGTCAATCTTTTGAGCACGATCCAGCCGACGAGCGTACCGGCGGAACGCTCCTTCAGTAAAGCGCGGTACTTCCGACGATATAATCAGGAAGCACAGAGCGACGAAAGATATACTAAATATGTTTTTCTAAAACATCTCTTTCCAAAGCTCGAACCGTGGGCTGACCTGCAAGCTCAAATGAGGCACCAGATCGAATGAAAGACGTTTTAGAAAAGCAGGTGCCGGAATATTTAATAAATATGTCCTTGTCATTGCCGCCAAATGGCTCCCCTGATCAATTTAGTGCGATGTCAGGAGTCACAAGTCAAGGGAACAAATATTTGAGGGGGGATATAGGCCAAACTAAATTTCCGACTTCAAAAGTCGGATAATGCGAATTTCCGATTCCAAACGTCGGAAAATCGAATTTCCGGTCTCAAAAGTCGGAAAATCGAATTTCCGATTTTTGAAGTCGGAAAATCGAATTTCCGATTTTAAAAGTCGGAAAATCGAATTTTCCGTTCAGAAAATCGGAAAATTGGATTTTCCGATTACAGAAGTCGGAAAATCCAGTTTCCGATGCTGAAAATCGGAAAATCTATTATTGAATTTCCGACTAACGGTAAATCATCCCTAGTAGCGAGGCAGTCAGGGAGGGAATGTCTGCCGGACTCCGTCTTTGGAGCAACACCGCCGCGTCCGGCCGCAGACTCCTCTAGTCCCTGTGCATTTTCGTTCCATACAACGAACGTCTCATCTTATTATATTTCGCCTACGTCTCGAAAACTATGGTCGGGAGAGCTTCGAGAGAGGCTCGCTTCTGCAGGCTTCCCGTGACGAGCTCCTCGCTTTCTTTGTTCTCTCATTCGTTCTACTGATGAGTAGATGCGTTTCTCGCGAAGAATTACTTTAGCAGGAGCCTCTACCGCTGCTACTCGCGGCATTGCCACAGTCGGCCGTAATCAGCGAGCAACTCCCAAGAGGACGAATTCGCATTTTCTGGGCGATTTGTAACGTAGCTCGCACTGGCTCTGGGACGACCGGCTACCAGATCCCTTTTCGGCCGATGAAGGAGCGTGAAACACTCGATTCAAATAAATCCGAACTCAATTGAACTCTTGACACCTCGGGCTCCAGCCCGGGCCTGAAGACGGGACCCTGTCTCCCCGGGAGCTTCGATTCAGACATTCTTTTGAATACCTCCAAACGAGCGTCTCAGCCGGAGATCTCCTCGTTGTCACCCTCCCTCGTCCTGTGCGCGTCTATAGCGTAAAGAACAAAAGTGAAGACGTATGCATGCGAGACGCTAACATGAAATTCCTCCTCCAACGTCCAGTGTCGCTCCGGGCAAATCTCTACTCGGCTCCAGGAGGGTATCCGGAGTGGAATAGGCCCATTTTGTGCCTGTTTTGATATTCTGTTTCTTTGTTGCTCCGTCAGCCACGGCTCTCCCCCCCCCCAGCAGCCGTCGTTCACCGAACGCTTGCCACGCCTGTCACCCAACCCGATCGGGGACTGGTCCGGTCGCCCTTAAGGCTTCCGAGAGGCTGATACGTTCTCGTTATTTTTTCGCTCCGATGATCGTTGCTAGCTTGCTTCTCCCGAGAACCGGGTTATCGTCGTCCCTCGCAGTCTCCGGTTGCGACTCGGATTTACTTGTGGTTTGTGTTCGCGTTTCCTCGAGCTACGTGCACTGTTTACCTATGCATATCTAGCTGCTCCGTCACAGCCGTCCGAATCCGCCATGACAGCAGTCATACGTCTTTTGATAGAGAAGTGTTCGGGTCTAGCAGGGGGGGGGGAAAGGCTCTTCGTAGGCGGTCCCCCCGCTCTTCACTGTGGTCCGGACATCCCGTTTCGCCTCATATTCCTCCGGCGTGGGTGCGACTTGTTCATACGATGTGTTCGCTTACATGAGCACTTGGCAGCTCGCCACATACTTGTCAGCAGCGATTGCTCTGACTGGGTGCACCCTCCGAACGAGGTCTCGAGATCGAAGTTTCGATTCCGCCTGTCCGTCAGTCAGTTCGCCCGGTGGCCGACCAGCCAGCCCGCTCGCCCGCATCTCGGTCGGTCAGAGCGTCGTTCAGTACGAATACACAATTCGTTTCGTTGACGTACGGCGGAAAATTGCACAACATCTGCTGCAGTAGGCTGCATCTGAACGTTTCGCCCGCATAGCTGCCAGTCAGCTGGTCGGCCGTCTAGCCGGTCGTCTCCAATGTCCGCAGGGCAGAGGGCATGTCCGCCACAGATGGCTAACTGTACGGGCAGGGTAAAGTGCGTGAACTCGTACGTGAACACTTGACAGGGTCGAGGCAAAGCTTTCAATGTTCTCATCTCGGGTTCTTCTTGTTCCCGATCCCAGCCTCGTATTTTCTTCGGAGGACAACACAAAGAGACTTAGGCCTCCTGAATAGGTACACAGTGAGCTGAAGCTCGATCCCTCGGTGTAGCGGCACGGTCCCCGCGCAGAGATGAACGTTTGCAGAAAATATCAAAAGTAGAACATGCTGGTCTCGCTCGATTGAAATGAATCGGACCCGAGGGAAAGAAGAGCGAAGGGCGGGAAGCGGCTCCCGGGCTCCTCCAGGCTCGCCATGGTTGCGCCGTCGCTCCCATATTCCTCTCGGCGTCACTCGCCTGCCATGTCCCCCGTCTGCAAGGCGAGGCTCAGCGTTTTAGCTTATCTTTCCGGGCATGTCAGAACGTGGCGTTCGCTTCGCAGAAATGACTTCAAATGGCACATTCAGCGAGTTAGCTGCGAGAGAGCCCCTCGCTAATGTTGGGCTGGCAATCGTCGCTCGCATTTCACTGTCTGAGCCGCATTGCTCAATGGAGTCCCATTTTTGTCGCTCTCCTCGTCGTGACATTCTCGTCGCTGTCTTGGTCGACCCCGTCGTCATCGTCGTTGTTGACATCAAGGCGTTGATGGGTAGCGACGGTAGCGGCTTCCGAAATGATCGGCTACTCCGCAAGTTAATGACGCATAAAATGTCAACGCGTTCTGATCGGAGTCATTACCCAACAACGCCTGGAATTAGTTCTGAGACCATAACGCATTCGATGATGCGTTCAAATTGTGCGTTCGACGCGGGCTCCCCTACCACACAAAGTTGCTTTCAAATCCATGGGGCTCGTTGACGCCGTAGATGCGCGAGCCAGGACCGCCACCTTCGGATACACGAATTTCGTATTCCGAATGGCTTCGAATTCGGCCAAGAAATTCGGAAGTCGTCCCCCTCCATCGGCATCTGGTCATCTCTTACTCTTACGGAGCCCGCAGTTGTTCCTGACAGAATAAGTGCGGAAGAAGCCAGATCTGTTGCGGCCGACTCGCATGCGAGGTGCGAACCAAAATGACCACTCGGCGATACCTCTGACGCGACGCTGACGTGCGGACGCCTTGGACAAAGGGATCCTCCGCGAGGAGGAGCTTCCCACGTTTTGCGATGCGAGCGTTCGTATGTAGCGAGCGGCAAACGTTGCTGCTCGACTTGGATGACTGAATGACTGAGGGGTTGGAGAATTAGAAGGGGGACTAGGCTGATGACGATTGTAATTAGAAGTGGTTCGCTATCGCTGAGGAACAAGTGGAGCCAGCGAGTTAGTGAGTCGCTTCATCGAATTACTGAGTACCGTGTGTGTCTTAATGCGGCAAGTCGTTCCTTCGGCTGCTCGCTTCTGCGCCGGCTACGAGCGTACTGTTTCGGCCGATCCGATGATTCCATCAGAGGATTCGAGCCCCAACGGGATCGGGCGGATCGTTACTACTCATCGCCTGATGAAAACGTGGAACGTCTGCCGTCGCGAGCATTCTCAGGAGTAGTTGGAGATTCGATATTTGTTCGAGCAAGTGACCCTTGGCAATATCACGGCCTTCTTCTCGGTTCGGACTCTCCTTAATGTACGTATATCTTCGATCTAATTGATGCGACCGAAGGCTCTCCCGCGAGTGTGATGTGGGAGTCACATCCGTCGTGGGATCAGCCGGCATCAGGCTCCACGTCAATCGTATCAAGGAGTAACAGTCGAGCAGAAAGAGGATCGCTTACGGGCACAGAGCTATGCCAAGGTCGACCAGTCTGCCGAAGAGAAACGAGGCGTTTGGAGAGCAGACGGATGAGGCGAGAACCGAGAAGTAGCCGAGCCGTAGCTGTACGCCACCGCATAGATGTTTTCGGAAGAAACCCCTGGGAAATCAACGCCCTTAGTCAGTCGCTCGCTCGCGGGCTCGTCCGCCCGTCCAAGTTGATGCTTCGCCTAAGCCAAAAATGAAGGTAGGCTGCGCTGCTCGCGCTTCGGGCTTTCACCCTTCCTAGCTCGCATGGAGTGTTGCGCGAATCGTCTCTCACCGAGAGGACTATCGTTGCCCGTGCTCGAATTTTCCGGGAAGTTCTCTAGATCCCGTAGAGCACGTGATCCCGCCTGGGGACAATCATTTCCAGAGCCGAAATCGATCCGCGTGCCGTTGAGTAGGTATTGCGACTCGCTCGAGTGACGTTTTCGGCGACGGGCGGCGAATGGTGTCGGGTAGGAAGCGATCAATTGAGAACTCGATCATTGCGTCGGTTTTCGGACCAGCCTAGATTTTTTCGATGGCTGAAAAAATCGAAGCTTCCGCCCCTCGAGATTCATACGGTACAGAGGATATACGCACGTCTTTGAGCATCTCGGGGAATGGGGAGCCGAATCGATGATCCTCCTGAAGGGCAAGTATCTTGCATTCGCCGAAAAATTCAAAGACGCAACACCCCGATTCGACTCCTCGATGCCGTTGAACCTTCAGCGACTCGACGTCTTCCGGCCGCAGGGGTCACGGTGGACGACGTCGAAGACGGCAGAAATAAGTTTGGCAGAAAAGTCGTAGGCTTCTAAGCGATTCGAGCTCCTTGGGGCTTTTTGTTCTCCGTTGGTGCATCTATTGCTCTCGGAGCGCTTCTCGGCTCACAGACAAACAGGCAGCTTCTCTTCGAAACCCTTGCTCTCCCCTGCAGCTTGCGCCCTCGTCCGTCAAGCGGCGGGAGGGGGCGGGGCTGAGGGACGGCGGAGCGGGGGCTCCTCGTTCCAGGGATCGGCTGGATCTCGGTCTCGACGGTCGGCTGCTGCTTCCCCTTTCTGATGTTATTCAATTTGTTTTCCTGATGGCATAGGAGATCGACTTCTGCGGCTGCGAGATGGAAAATGGAAAAAGCGCGCTTTCCTTATCGCTGTCAGGCTTTCCATCCTCCGTGGTCGACTTGGTCTCATCTCGTTCTCGGCTGTCGACGTCTCCGCTGTCTTTCCCTCTCCGCGAAGTCCCAGCGACGACGTGGCATTAAACGCTTTCTGCGAGCGAGCGTGGAAGCGTCTCGACGCAGACAATCAGTCAGTCAGCCAGCCAAAGCGAGCGTCAGCTCGCTGCAGCAACGAATGTATTGCCTTTCGTATCAACAAGTCGTCTTTTATCGATCCATTCCCCTCTCTTTTTCATCTCGCCAGTTCCAGGGCTCAGTCTCGGGTTCATCGTGCCTTATCTTCTTCGGTTGGTGTTTTCCTCGTCCAATGCATACTCCTTCCTGGATCCGGCCAGCTGCTAGTGAATAGAGTTTTATTCGACACTCCTTGAAGCGAAGGCAGGATCCCGTTCGGGTCGTATCGAATACGGTCGAATTCGGCGACCGATGGGCATCGTAGCGAGACGAACGCGAAGTCATCTCGTTACTACTGCTTCTGCAATGAGCTTCTGTCTTATGACATCGCCATCGAAATCTCATGTCGTCCACGGCGCTAGCATTGCGCCAGAGCGTTACGAAACCTGGATGAGGTAGGTCGCTGGGTGAACGATTTGCACCGAGGGGAAAATTACGGGAGGGATCGGAATCACATCGAAGGAAATATTATTTCCACTCTGTTGGCCATGAGAATATATTTCGATCTCGACCAAATATTCCTCCGACCTTCTGTCATCTGCTCGTGCAAGCTCCGGTGGCAGCCGAGCGTGGTGCGACGGAGCCTGAGGGTAGGTCACGCCATTTGGCGTTCAGCAAAAAGGTGTTCGAGCTGACACGCGACTGCTCCGCTCCGGGGAAACGGGCACGTACATGGTTCCCGTGACACCAACTCGCATGTATATTAGCTGCCTCGGAGTCTTGACGCCGAAGTCCTCCGAATACAGTCGATTCACAGTAAACAGTGAGACGAAGATGGTCGAACAGGCGAGCGAATCGCACTTGTCGACGGCCATCGGCCCGCCCGTAACCTGTGGCGCTGAAGAGAGGCCGTCTCACTCCGAGAATGCTGATCGCCCCGACAATAATCACGAATGCGATTGCCGGACTGACGCAAGCGATTCGGGGGCTGCTTCCAAAATCAAGTCATTGCTGCTTACTCATGCATCCTTTACGCTTCCGTTCGATTAATTAGCGCGCGCAGCAGGTTTCTCTCACGACGGTACACACGATTACGAAGGAAGGTACTGACGGCAGATAGTGAGTTTGACGCAGAGGTGTGCGCGGCCATGCTGAATCGGCGAGGAGCAATGAAGAGAAGCTCGTCAAATATTATCACTCCGGTGCTTCCCGCGAATTCCATATACTCCTGCGTGCGCCGCTCCAGAGATTGCGCCCCATCGCGCAAATTCTTCCGTCATATTACTCGCCTTCAGCAATTCTTGTGGGCATTACTAATTCCTCTAGAAATAATTCCGGTCGTGATCTGACCTGTGCGACTGAGAGGCGCGCACCCGACAAAGCCTCGTCTCTCGACGAGAATAGATTTCCGAAAATACCGCGACGAATCCATGCGGAAAATGACGCCCAAAGAAGGAGGAGTTAACGACAATGAGCAAACGACGACAATCTGACGATTGCGTTGACCACGAATGGAATCGTCAAAGACGATGCCACTGAAGCCTCAAAACGGAGAAGTTTCCTCGGTCCGAATACTTTCCTCGGAAGGGAAGCGAGGGATCAGCCTCTTATGGAGCCGGGAACTCATTGGACTCGGGGAACTCGAAACTTATCCGATTCCATGAGAAGTTCAGAAGTCCCTGGGCGTTCTCTTGTCGAACGTATGGATCTCAGCCGCTCATTCGCAGCCCATGAACGATGAGTCATTACGACTTAAGCCGCCTCTATGCTGACTGGAGCCTCCTCGGACTCTGGTACGTATCCGGCTGTGTTCGTTACGGGCCATTCTAAGTTGCGTACGCTGCCCGACGGAACACAGGGCCGAGCGGTCTTTCCGTGGAGGAATCCACGTCCATTACGGTACGTCGTTCTCGTTTTTCTCAACTGCAACATTAGCATCACGGCTGCTATTTCAAGTTCTCTCTGCTGCGAGCCGTGTTCTTTTAGTGGCCATGACCGAGAGAACAGTAGAGGCTGCGGGACCAGTAGCAAGAGCAACGACGGCGTTGGCAGCAGCTCGAGAGACAAACTGAACTACAGTTTTGTCAGCGAAATTTTATCTCTGTTGTTCGCGAACTTTTTCCGAGGATCGTATTCTCCAGAGACGGTCGGGAAGGCTTCCACGAGAGAGAACTCCATCGGGAAGGCCGCGTTCGCTGTCGCCGATTATAAAGTTCTCCAAAACTCAATTACTGATTCGTACTCTTCTCGGCCGAGGGGTTCCCTTCCCGGAATAACGAATGCAGACACCGGACCCAGAAGTCGTACAACGTGGAATTCACACCAATCGGGACGGAGATTCGAACGCTGTGTTTTCCCGCGCCGGATCGAAGATTCACGAAAGCATGTCGTTATCCAATCGTCCTGTTGTCCGGTCACGTCATGATCCGCGAGATGTGCAGGAGGCTTTTTTTTCTGGAGGAAACCTATCCGAGCATATCCCCGAGCTCCTTTGCGATGCCAAATGACTTGATCGGAAAACCCCTGCGACAGCTCGCTCTACGAGACTTCCGTCTGATGCGTGCGCAGCCATCTTGTGCGGGTTTTGAATCGACAGTCTCAGCCTTCTGCTCCGGTTGAGATCGTGGACAGCTCAGCCGGATGATCTCTCGTGCGGTATGATGTCAGGAACTTGGTCCCGGGGAATCCCGACGCGACGGCTGAGAACCCAAACCGACACGCGTTACTCGGTAGTTGAGCCAACGATAGCTGAGGGACACAATAGAGCAACCAGGTCCGATTGTTCATACAAACGAGGCCGACTAGTGACCAGTGTGAAGAAGCGATGCGTGGGCATGAACAGGTTCTCTTTGTCCCCGACGTATCGTTCCATAGAACGGGTCTGCCTTGCAAAGCTAACGGCCGGCCATTACGCTAATAGGGTCAAAAGAAGTTGGACTGGCTGCTTGGCGTGCTGGACGCTGGTTTTTTCTCCTTCATTCGTTCGTTTATAGTTTGCTTGACTGGATGGCTCGATGCACTAACAGGAAAGAGCCCACAGGAAGCGACTAACGCGCAATCGGGGGAAACTATCCGACGAGAAAAACTTATTCACAACACGACACGCCTGTTGCATTACGTGTCGATGGCGGAATTCCCTCGTTCATGGTGGTGGTGGTGGCGACGAACAAGGAACCGATGCCGTGTCGGTTGCTGCTTGTCTGGCGGATGTCGAAAGGATGTTTTTTGTCCACTTAATCGAATACCACGCGTATCCGGACGATGTTCGACGCTGGAGTCGCTCAGTACCCTGCGCCATGACCGACGAGCCTAGCGTAGTTTCTCCAGGACCCATGTCTAGGTTCGCCGAAATGATCCTCTTCTCTTATCAGAACTCCAGACGAATGCTGATGATTTTCGCTCCTTTTCGGCTCCTCTACGGACGACCTCGACCAGTATGTGGTGTGCTCGTCTTATGGGAATTCTTCCAGCGGCTCGGCTGTCCTCTGGAACTCGTCGAGTCATTCTCCGTCGAATATTCTGCTCCTTACCCAAGTCTGGAATCAAGAGAAGCTGCGCATCTGTTCGAATGTCTTGGTCAAACGATGATGATGGCAATGGATAGAGAGTATCATCTGTCCGCGGTAGGGAGCACTCTTCGAGAAGAATGCCCTTGATTCTGGTGACTTCGGCACATCAGTGCTGGTCGGCGAGTAATAGGCCGAAGATTCGGTCGGAAGGGACAGCAGAGAACTCTGTCAGCACGAGGAAGGAACGGAAGAAGGGAAGAAACCGTCGATGGCGAAGAGGTTGGTCGGAACATCCAATGGACCGCAGAATATTTTCGAGGTACCCTCTCATCGGTAAAATCGACAGAAGTTCAATCGAGAGCGCGTCCGACCGTCCATCGAGCTTCATAATCCATTTGACATTCTTCGTCTTAATTTGTTTGTCTACAGCGCCCCGACCTCTCTCTTCGTCTTCCTTACTCCGTATTCCATTCTCCTCGTTGACCACAATCACAACGAAGGGCAACGAGCCGGCGAGGACGTAACTAGTAAGTCTTCCGAGTCTCACTGTTGGTCAGACCTCGGAGCAACACGAGAGGAACCCGAAAGGAGACTCCCTCCACCGTTTTACTCCGTCTCTCTCGCGCTTTCCTTCTTCTGTCTGCAAGTCAGCAAAAGGCAAGCCCTGCTCTGGTTCCCGTTTGTTGGAGCTGGACACAAATTTAATACAAGTTTTCCAGATCGGCGCACACGAGAAGGAAGAGAAAGAAGGAATGAATGAATGGGAGAGTACAGGGGAATGGGGAGCATCGGGAGACGGCAAGCTGTTCGGCGAGAGAAACAGAGAGCAGCTTTGGACAGACAGACGGTCAGACGGACGGACGGACGGACGGACGGACGGACGGACGGACGGACGGACGGACGGACGGACGGACAGAAGGCGGCCGAGTGCAGCGCGGGTGAAGACAGATCCAGCGACATACAGATGGACTAACAGACGGACCAGCAGACGTACGGACGCAGAAAAACGGGCGACCGGACAGACGTTCGAACGGACAAGCTGCAATTTCGACTTTGGGACAGCAGCGAGGGCGGCATCGAGGCAAGCCCGGCGAGACGAAGCCTGCGAGGAAGAGGGGGGCCGGAGCAGAATTTTTTCGCTCGTTCTCCACTTCTTCATTTTTCTCCCCGAGCACCGTTCCCGTATTCTCTCCACGGCGCAGCGGGATAAGAGCTGCTTGAATCAAATACTTTCGCGCTTGTTCCTCGTGTTCTTCGAAGGTCTCGAGCAGCCCCATATCGAACCCTCAACCTCCTTCTAGCCATGAGCAGCGCTTCCTCCCACGCGACCCTTTCCGAGCAGCTCCGTCCTCGCGAAATCCGTCGCACTCGAAATACTCATCCAGGGATCCCCGAGTACTCCTCCGCGGAAGAGGGCGACATGTTCCCGCACACACCAGCCTATGAGCTGAATGAGGAGCGGCAATAATTCGACCCAAGTGCCGGTGGATATCGCGTGGCCGAAACCATCAAGAACCGAATCAGGATATTCTCGAGAGGCAGCATTCTCGATCGACTCTCGGTAAAGAGCATCATGGAGAGCGCGAAGTGATGTCAGCTTTGTTTATATTTCCTTCTACAATACATTCATGCACCATGAGGGTGTTTCTCGAAAAAACTCCATTTGCGTGAGATCCATATTCAACCAAGGCAACAGTCTCTAGGGAGCAGTGAGCCCACTCCAGACGCCAGAAGCAACAGAACGAAAGAACACACATCATTTATCCTGCTTAGTCGGCCAACAGACGACGAAAGACGCATAACTGCAAGCGAATGTGCATAAGACGTCTCCTGCTAAGGTAGATCAGTCCGGAAGGGTCGAGAGTCGGATCAACGCTAGGCTTGCCTCGACGGGACGAATAGCGGAGGACGGCGACGTTGGAAAAATACGGCGGAGAGACGCCGAGAGTAGAGATTTGGTGCATGTCAGTCAGAGACTGAAAAAAGTCACTGACTGGGGGAGTCGAATGAGCTCGACATTGGTAAGAATTCTTCAAGGGCTAGATTAAGATAGATTGAAGCAGAACTCCCTCCTTTCCCCCGGTCGTTGTGCAGATGCTCGGGCAGCTCGTTGGCTGGTGCCTTATTAGTGTCGCATACAGATCACATTGGTCCCACGCGTTGTTTTCGCCGTTCGTCTTCTTTGTCTCGTTGCGGCTAAGTCGGCTGTTGCTGTTGTTCCCCGTAGCGGAACGCGAGGGCACGTTGCTAAATATTTACGACGTTCTTGATCTGCCTAGGCTAGACCTCGCTGCTCAGAGAGATGCCCAGATCGCTTACTTGCCAGATAAGCGCGGGAGCAAGCATGCAGGCAGGCGGGTGGGTGGGCGAGCGAATTGATGCCCGGTCAGCTGTCTGGCTCCTCTGATAGCATGCTGGATCAGGTGAAAGAGATTAGTGGAGAGCTAATAAAGGACGTACAAAACCTCTCCGACAGGAGCGAGTAAAAATGTCTCGCGGGTCGGCTCATTCCTTCGGAAGTCTCGCATCCACCATCCGGTTAGGAGAAGAGTTTCCAAGGATGTCGATGGGGAATCCGTGCACCGGAACGCGAGAGGTGCTCCGGACTGCCGATGGTTCATCGTCCAATGGCTTAATGGCTTCTTTTGGCCAGGTGGCGCTCCACGTCGACATCATTTGCAACCATTTGCTGTAATGGACCGACTCAAATCGGCTGCAGCAATGTCATCGGCGCTTCGACGTCGTTGAGTTCGTCCTGATGGGCATAGGATATTAGACTTTATTAGCGGTAGCTGCTTCACCGGGACGTCCGTTGGCGATCCCGACAGCCTGACTGACTGGTCCGATCCACATTCACCCGAATCCGTTTGCGTGGTCAGTTGCATTCGTTAGGAGATGCTGAGTCCTACTGAATACCTCGATCGTGAGCGAGCTTTCGCGATCTTTAATCATGAGGTCTCGGATTTATAGGCTTCCCGGAGACGAGGGAAGCGTCGACGAGGAACACGACCAGGTTCGGAAGTTCCGAGATCGGGGCGGAGAACATTAGCGCTCCTTTCCTCCACCGGCGGTGATGGGGACCAGAGTTATAATCGTTCGATGCACAGCCTCCTTCCATGTTCGAGAAAGTGGGAGGCGCCGGTGTCGGAGAGGAAGTTCAGGAATTATCCGACCTAATATCCCTGTTGCCTCTCTCGGACCCATTGTCCGCGAGATAGTCTCACAATCTCCCTTCGTATCGGCTCCGCCCATTTTTTTCCCTATTGTTCTCGTTTGTCTTAAGAGAAATCCTCTAATTATCAAGTTTCGTCGTCGGTGGCGATGACGACGCTCAGGCGTCCGCCTTGAAAGCATTTCCTCGCAGAGCCGAGAATTAGTCTTGGATCTCTGAAGTCTTATGACAGAAGCATGTCACGAACGAGATCAGAAACTCTGAGGCTACCTCCGTGGCTCGTACCCCAAGGGTCTCCAGGAATCATCCAGAATTTTCGAGAGCGGTTCGAGACCTCCAGCTCTCCAACCTAGGGACCTAGGACGTTTCTTATATACGGGAACCATCCGACTGATGTGAAAAGGAACTGCACGGAATCGAAGTCTCATAGATGGATCTCGGTCTGAATGTGTAGGAATCTGTTCATCATTAGGGAGCCCTTCCCGTCTATGTTGCAGCGAAGCCTCGGTCCGATAGTTTTATTACCGACGGCCTCGTCTTCGAGGACGGATCGGAGCAACAGCTACTTGTTTTCACAAAACCCTTCGTAGACTCCCGGAGAGTCGAAAGTCTGCAGCAGCGAAATCCTTGGAGGCCCGAGTTTCTCTCAGGCTGATGGCACTCAGATGCTGCTCAAGCCACTCCATCATGAGCTTGCGTCGCGGATGGGTCCGGCCTCTCGACTGCAGAGACGACTGGTTGCTAGGCCGGTCGGTCGCTTGGCCGGTCGATCGGTTCGCTGCTTCTTGGCGGCGGGCTACGATTCCGCACAATTCCCTGGCGAGGGCTTTCGCGATAATAGAGGATTGCTGGGAGATACATCATACGACGTCATGACTGATCATAAGGTGATGCTGGTGCTTCTGCTGCTGAGAAAAGAATCGAAAGCAAAAAAAGTCCCATTTCCTCATCTTCTCGACTGGGAGGCTTGCGAGCGATGGCGTCTCCGTCTTAATTCTGCTCTTCTGCACAGACCGCTTCCATTTATCATCTCCCTCGCCAGCCCTCGGGCGTCTCGATATGACAACTTCTGGCTGTGATGTCTTGTCATCCGAAAACGCTTCTTTGAGTCTCGTCAAGAGTTTCGCTAAGAGAAGGGCTTCTGGAATCTCATGTCGAGGAAGCTGTCTGGAACACAGCGTGTCAACCCCCAATCACGGCATCAGAGACTTGATGGACCCCGATCGGGAACGACTTTCAGACATCGTGGCAAACAATTATTCAAACTAGGCGGGGGGATTATAGAAAACCGAGCGAATCGATTTCCATTTTCACGAGGAAACTCGAAGCCTTACACCTCGCTCCGATGAATGGGGCTACCAGAAATCCGATTCCAGACATCGTTAGCCCCAATTTCGAGCCGAATGTTCCTCGCATCTCCCGCGAGAGCACGGGAGTGGAGGAGAAGCAGAAGGAGAGTGATCGGAGACGGGAGCTGAGCGATCTACGGCCGAGTGCAGGATCCACTGAATATGTTTGCGAAGGATGGATGGTGAAGCTCATGAAGTGCTCTAAATTAGTCCATGGCCGATCCCGCATTATACGCGAGAAAGTATCTCGTTCGCTTCAATTATGGGGTGCGAACGACTCGACCCATGGTGGACTGCGTATCCCGCATTTGCATTCTCAGATACATACCAAATTCGATCAACTGATTAATGGATTGACGACGGGACGGGTTCATGATTATAGCTTGGGCGAGAGGTGATGAGTTGCTATTCGAGCAGATACCGAGGAGTTCTTCAGACCTGAGCTCTCTGAGTGAGCGCAATCTTCCGCCGGGTTGGCGGTTCCATGCCATCAGAGATACGTCACCGAGTTTCATCCCACCCCGTGCCCCTCTCCCGAGCATGGGTCTACTCCGATGAGGTATACGTCTCTCATGTATCGATACGTTTCCTTTATTCGGCGCGTTCCTCGCTTAACTCCGTTCGATCGGCAGGCTCCTCGTCGACAGAACGTCCTTATCCGAGCTGAGACGGAAACTCTTTCCCTCCTGACTGCAATAGCGGAGAAGAGTCTCCACTCCCCCGACTCAGGCTGAGGCGCGTGCCACGGTCGGGAGAACAAGATCATCAAGTTGTGATAATTGCCTGGCATTCTCGAGTGAATACTCCGACGCTGAGCTCGTTCCTGGGGCGAAACGAGCCCTCATTCCTTTGCTTTTCCCGGTGAGGCTCATGCGATACATTTGTTCGGTGCCTCGCTCCTCGCCGAGACTCTTCCGAGTCGAAATATTCCTTCAGATAGATGAAAAAAATATAATTAGGTATTCTCATTCAGAAGAATGAATACAGATAGCCTCGAGGATGCCCATGGAGGATATCGGATAGATGATACGCAATCATGATATCAGGCCTCGGATACCTGATCCCTGATCAAGATACGCACCCACCGGAGCGAAGCGGAGGAATTACGCGAGTCAGGCCCTGTCTCAAATTCAACCGACGCCCTCTCGGGTTGAAGGACGGAGCCGCGGAGACTGTGACGACATAAACATTCTGTGCCAGTACACGAGGCGCGCCGAATCGACTGAGAAGCCAAGCTAACAGAAACAGGCGACGGACACAAGAATGGGTAGCAATCTAGCAAGAGGAAGTGCACCTGATTCAATCAGACCAACCGTTTCTAATACCCAGGAAGCAGCCGAGACCTTGCGGTTGTAGCTAGCGAGCTCCACAGGAGCCATCACCTTCGATGATAGCAGGACCGATTCATTATTATTCGTTCCATTGGGACCAGAAATGTCGAGAAACACAGCACTCGACTACGAATGCGAGCTTGACAGACCGCGTGGCCCAGAGGGATACATCCTTTTGTTTCGATTGCATGTTTCCTTCTCGGTGGCTTAGGCATCCGTGGACTCGCGTCCTCCCGCTCGCCTGCCGGTCTTATCGCCGATGTGCCAAATGGCCACTGGGCGGTGGGTGGCGCTTCGACCGCATGCTGAAAACCGCTCCAGAGTCCCGAGCTCCGAGGGAAAGAAATAATGAAATCGCGAAAGCCGAGGAACACTCGGACGGAATCCAACGTTGCTCGGATCCAGCTTCTCGGCGAGGCAGACGACCGTCGCAAATATTCCTATCTGTTCTCTTATCGAATTCCTTCAATCTAGGCCAGGAGACAGGAGACCGCAAGTCCGGGCCTGACCGAGACGAGCGGAGTTGAATTTTCGATTCGATCGCTTTTCGAGTTCCCTGAAAATTCCTATGACATCGCGTCGCTCATCCGGCCAGCCTCCCGCTGAGTCTCAAGAATCGAATTATTCGTTTTACAATCTGACACTTGAGCGATTTCCCGAAATTAAGCTTTTCGTCTTCCCTTGTTATTCTCTCGAACGCGTTCCGATGCCAGTTCCAGATCGCTGGAACATCAATCGGAGCCATTCAATTCGAATCCCGGCCCGGAGACTGTCACGTTCCCACGAAATGGTCTGCTTAGTGGACAGCGGCTAGAGGGACCGGCGTCGCGGCGTAGCCCCATAGACGTAGCATTTCCGGAATTCCTTCGCATTGCCGTTGAGGACTTGTTCCTAGGGAGAACTGCATTCCTGCGCGTGACTTTTCCCGATTGCAGAGCATCGTCTCTGAATTTAATTTTGGAGTATCTGATGCGATTGAATTCGGCGAGTAGTTCCCGTTGTTATTTCTTCAAGCCCCTCAGAAAAAAAGATGAAATGTTATTTCACGATTGCCGGCGACGAAATACGCTGAACAAGTCGAGGGTGTTCAGGAAACATAACAAGAATAGTTGGAGTAGCCCGTCGTGCCCTGAATGCAATGAAAGAGCTACGATACTGGAACGGCGGATAGAGTCAGCGGCGGGAACAAGGGCGGGCAAGCAAAAGAACGGGAATGCAAGTCGATATAAAAAAACGAGGGCCCGCTCACATTCATGAAATATTCATGGCTTCCCCGATGCGACCTCGGTGTGTATCTGATGAACCGTTCCGCCCGCCCCACCTTGGATCGGGACGCCCCCGGTAGCTGACTCCCGAGTCGAACCGCATCCATTGAGGCGACTTCGGAAAAAACTTTATGAAGTTCTCATACCTCGTCTCAGCCTCTTCTCACCCGTACGACCCTCTGTCGGACGCTCAGGGCTCCCAAGCTGGTGTCTCGACTGCCCTGACACTCTTAGTCGAGAAGTTCATGCGAGGTCCGCCTGATCTGAGTGGAGTGCGCGTCCTTGAGCGAACATGCGTTCAGAGAGTTAATTCTCGGGTAAGGGCATTCATAGAGCGATGATGATTCTGATTTTCCATCGGAACACCATGAGATAGTCACGGCAGGCGAAAATATTTCCTCACGCTTAGATCGTCTTGTGGGTCTATGAGCCTTTTCCTGAATTTTTCGACCCTCGACCCTTTGAAGGACGACCTAGGTGTGGCATCGAGGCTCGCTTTTTCAAGCACGAAGGCGGTTGCAGGCCAACGTTCGCGGCTGGAAGCACGGAACGTACGGGGATTCGAGACCCCAGGACATATCTTGAAACAAGACGGCTATTTGTTAGGATTAGATGCACCAGGCTCTCCGGTCGACGATAACGGTCGCATCGATCAATTCGGATTAGGTTCAGTTTTTTGCAAGCTAGCGGGGGATTGGAGGCGAGCTTCCGAGTCGAACGCGCCCGCCAGCGACTAAAAATGGCAGGAATCAGGCTTTTGTTCGAAACAAACTCGAAACAGCGACTCGGTCAGGGAAGGATTTTCGGGGTTTTTGAAAAGTCCAATCAGAGAGGGACGCTTGAAGCAAGACTGTTGAAGAGACGCGCAGACCCAACTCAAAGGGTAAGTGAAGATTGATTGCACAGCTGGCAGTCAAGATTGTGTCACGTCACTTACACGCGTTCGTTCATCGAAGTATGCTTCGGAGAGATTCGCCTTGAATCGAGCCGTCTGTCACGAGCAACGGTCTCGTCGACCTAACGGGATCCGGTAGTAGCCGATTAGTTGCCAGGGGCACTTATCGTCCCTGTGGATTAATTTATCTATTGTAGCTATTATGCTCTCCGGATGAATGTCCCTAGCGCTCAGCTACCTTATCCTACGTCTGGTCATGATTCATGAACTACCGACGGCGTCCTCCCAAGCGTCTTCTTCTGACCTTGTGTTCTCACTGTTCGCTGGAGAAAACGGAAAATCTCTCAGGCCGGATCAAGAACATTATTCTTCGGAGATGGTGCGAAAACGGGTTCCTTTTTCATTTGTCTCCGACATCCAAGCCGCCTCTTCTGCTTGTTTTCGTGGGCTCTGCATTCAATCACACACGATGCAATCAGAAATAATCTCGACGAGAAAGCACAATGTTGCTGCAACGTGAGACACGCTCGGTCGGTCGTTCGTTCGTTTCCCGGCGTATTCCAAGTCATAACAGTGGCGGCTGCAGCCATTGGTAATCAGAGAGATGCGTGCCCCGCGCGAGAGATGAGGACATCCAGCTCCACGCAGCTCGTTGATTCGTCCAATCAAGAGAAGATAAATAAGCCAAAAGCAATGACATTTCTGCACTGATTGATTCCGCAAAGTCCATGATCGGCCTGGGCCTTCGGTCATCCGCTCACGAGCTCAGGGACTCACCGGATGGCGGTTGACCTCAAGCGACCAGGCGAGACTATCTCCCGTAGCTGTCCCCATCTCGTCCCGTCACTGAGGAGAATAATACGCCGCCCGAGGCAGGCAGTTCGTTTCGATAGAGAGCTTCGAAAGTCGCAGGA